>NC_051254.2:37613942-37618006 GCF_015237465.2 Chelonia mydas | reverse complement strand
AATCCTCACTGTGTCCCCGCCCCAGAGTTTCACCCACCATTTGGAGGAGCACTAGCAGGGGGCCCTCCCACAGAGGCAGAGCAGGGGGACCCTCCCGTAGCTACCCCAGAGGCTTGAGAGAGGTGGCTGAGCCTTCTGTATTCTTCCCCTCCCATCACACACACAACCGCTGCTGGGGTGGGCTTGGTGAGGGCCCCCAAGCAGTGGGTTCTGGAGTTGACACCCCTTTGAAGCCCATGGGGCAGCACAGAATTCCCCAGCTGCCTAAGGTGACTACATCCTGCTACAACCATGTCCCACACTCTATGCAAACCACGAGTGCGGAGTTCACCTGGGGTAAGGGAAAAATTCAGTCTTTGCAATCTGTTAATTAAGTTTGGAATCACTTTGGTACCTTTTAAGTATTTTAAGCTCTGGGGTGGGGTCCCAGTGAAGATTCCACTGCCCCTCGCTTGCATCATAGTGCATTGCAAAATCCCTTCCTTCCCTCCCGCTCTAGCTTCGCAGATTCGGGCTCGGATCAATTGCCCGCTAGTGCCTTGCCGAGAGAGTGGGGACTGTCACTGCAGGATGCACTTACTTCATTCATCTGGGAAGCCGGGAATCTTGTCGCCAGGTGAACCTCCCGGACGTGGGGCGACGCTGCAGTGCAGGAAGTAGCAAGTGTGGGGTTGTGGTTTGCTTCCTTCAGTCAGCCGTGGTGATCTCACACTCCTCGTACTGCCCCAGGCGTTGTGAGGGAAACACGCTGCCCTGGTGGGCTATTTCCCAGCATCTTGGTCCAGGAGGCTGCTAACAGAGACTGCCTCTTGTGTGCGAGCCTTTAGCCAGAGCCGGGGCAGAGGCCTCCTGAGGGGGTAGACGGTTGAGCCGAGCAGCCGGCACCAGGGGAGAGGGAAGTTTGAAGGCTCCATACAGAGGGAGGGGTAATTGCTAAGATTCAGCCTTAACCGATGTCAGGTAGGGGTTACCCAGCGTTTGGGAAGGGGTCCCAGCTCCTAACCTTGCGCCTCGGCACAAACGCCAGCCCTGACTCTAGTGGGGGTGAGAGTAACTTGGGGACAGCCCCACACGTCACAATGACACAATGCTTTTATTTAACCCAGGCAAGCCGGGAGCAGACCCACTTTAGGATCTCTAGCAGGGTGCACAGGCCCAGGAAAAGCAGGCAATTCTGACATTGCAAACGCTCCAGCCGGTCTGATTCGTGGCTGGTGGTTCTGCTGAGTGAAGGAGCAGTGGCCATGTGGAAGGTCAGTCTCTCAGCTTTGCTGCCCTGAGACTTAATGCGGCAGCCCACGGGGAACCTGGGAATCCAGCCTGTGCCCACTAATGGCTTGCACAGGTTGTGCAGCGTGGTTGTCGCAAGATGCAGTCACCCTGGGCAGCTGTAGGAATTGTGTGCTGGCCCATGCACCTCAATGGGGAGTTAACTCCAGGATCCATTGCTTGGGGGGGGCCTCACCAAGCCCATCCCAGGACTGATTCCGGCTAGTGGAAGGTGGCAGTCACTGCAGGGGGCCTTCACTCCCTCCCCGGCTTTTGAAAATTGAGGTCATTGGCAAGGACCAACCCATCTCCCAACAAGCTGTCATTTGGAAGAGCCTATCACCTGTTCGCTCAGAGCAGCTGTCCCTGCATGTCCTGAACAAGGAGCCCTCAGTGCAGGCTCTACCGGGCCGCATGCATTGGCGGGCGGTTCTCTCTGAATGCAGCAGCCACGGAAATTCCCTGCTGCCCCCCAGCGTCTCCCTCTGCACGGGCTGAGACCTGGGTCTTCTGCACACTGGCAGGGGTGGGGTGGTGGTGGTGGGCGGCGTGTTAAGATTTTGCTTCGAGGGAAGTGAAGTGAAGTACAGAGAGGTATTGAATCGGGGTGGGGTCCAGTGTCCACCCTTCTCCAACCCCTCTGTCCCTGCGCTGGTCCCAGGGGGGGTCATCCCCACTAGTGCTGGTCCCAGGAGGTAGCTTATGGAGGAAGACTAACCGGAATAATGTGATTGTTAAGGTCTGGTGTCTGCTTAGCCATGGTGGCTGGGAGCAACATCACTGCACGGGCTGGGTTCTCATGTTTCCCAAGGGCTGCAGCATTAGGGTCCAAGGGGAGAGGCTGAGTTTCCACATGGCCACTGCTCCCTCGCTTAGCAGAAGCAGGGATAAAAGTAACTTACAACTCTTACCGGTATGGGGGCCCGGCTCCAGGAACTCTAGAAGGGGGCGGGGCTTTCGGCGGAAGGGCGGGGCCTCAGGCAGAAGGAGCAGGGCTGGGGTCAGCCTCCCCCAGCCAGCTCTTCAGTGCTGCCCAGGCCACGCCGCCTGGCTCTCCGGCAGCGCTTTAACCTCAGCTGTGTACGGGCCTGTACCGGCAGCCACTTCTTACCGGTACGCCGTACCGGCCGGTACCGGCCCACTTTCCCCTCTGCTCAGCAGAGCCACCGGCTGTGAGTGGGACCCGCTGGAATGCTAGCAATGCCAGAATCGCCCCTTTCTCCTGGGCTGGCTGCCCCCCACTGTAACCCACTAGACCCCATTCCCCTCCTAGAGCTGGGATAGAACCCAGGAGTCCTGACACGGTCTCTCTCTCTAAAGCGTTGGTAACAAAGTAAGAATCTACATTCAAATTTTAACCAGTGTCCCTAAAGTGATTTTCCACAAGATGTCAGACCACGTTAGTATTAGAGCTCAGTGGGTCTAATATTTATTTAATTTTCTTTCTTTTACATATGAAAGTTATTGAGAGGTTAAAGCAGGTAAAATACATGAACAGGTTTGGACAGTCCAAGTTTGTCAGTGCAAAGTGACAGCAGAGATGTGGTATCTGCTAATTTTCCATAAGTCTCTCAGGGTTACCCAGGATAACTTTGGGGATCTCTGTCTTGCATCGGGAATGTTCCCTGAAAGTGTCCAAACAGCTCAGAGACACAGAACCATTCCCTGGATCCATCCTTATAGCTGTCTTCCCCGGAAAGCAGTCTGGCAAGTGTTCCTGTCAGCTCTTTGCTAAGTTATCTGCCAAAACCCTAAAGTTTTCAGGTGCCTAAGTAGCCCCTGGAATCATGGTGAACTTATCCTCCCCCCACCACCAAAGTGTGAAATGGTGCCCCTGAGTGCACGGGACCCTACCGTGCTCTTCCCAGAGGAGCTGCATTAACAGGCAACTCTGCAAGTTCTCTGCATGTCTCTGCCAGTGACCCCCATGCCTCTCCATTTCCTTGGCCACATGTATCCTGTCCCCATGCTGGCGGCTAATCCAGAAAAAGAGGGAAAGAGCTCACCACTGCGACCACCTGAGGGATGTGTTGGGGTGAGATCAGCTGGTCAAAGCAGGCAACAGGGACAGAATCGGAGACTTGAAGCTCCTCGAGTGACCTCTGACCTTTCCAGACCTGCCCTTCAATCAGACACAGCGATTGTAAAGTTGAATGTGATAGTAACTAGACCCATTTTAAACCCTTCACCACACAAGACAAAGCCCGTAGGATTCATCATTAATGATTTATTTCTCCTCCCCTGGATTCCTGCAGCCACCAGCCACCTTGGAGCTTTCCCTCGTCTCTCCCAGGCTGGGCTCACTTGATTGCAGGAGCTCAGCGGAGGGTCCAGCTTTGCTCTTTCGCTTCCATTCTTCCCGTCTTTGGGTGGCTGCATTTGCAACTGAGCAGCCTGATGGAAACACGGAGTCCTCTGTCCAAAGACTCCCTGAGAACAGGGGGAGGTTCGCCCGAACTCTCAGGAGTGGAGGCTGGGCCCATAGGGTAGGGTTACCAATTTTGAACTTTCAAAAAAGAGGACACTCCGGGGGGAGGGGGGGAGGGAGGAGTTGTAGCCCTGCCCCCTATCTACTCCCTCCCACTTCCTGCCCCCTGACTGCCCCCCACAGAACCGCCAACCCATCCAACCCCCCCTGCTCCTAGTCCCCTGATCGCCCCCTCCCAGGACCCCGCCCTCTATCTAAGCCTTTCTTCTCCCTGTCTCCAACTGCCCCCTCCTGAGACCCCCCCACCCTAACTGCCCCCCTAGAACTCCACTCCCTACCTGTCCCCTGACTGCCCCGCCCCTATCCG